>NC_083580.1:53532945-53560445 GCF_027579695.1 Neoarius graeffei
TTTTTTAGCTGAACAGTTGAAAACTAACTTTTCATTTTGGACATTGGACACAGAACAGTGTAACAGAACAGAAAAGTGAAAGTTACTTTGATTACCAGCTGCGCACGTTATAGCACAAGATCTGGTTAAGCTGTACGCACACTGTAGCTCGCTCGTTGTTTGTCCAGTGAAACACTGCACACATAATAGAAGAGGATGGATGCAGTGTTGCCAGATTGGGCGGTTTTAAGTGCATTTTGGCGGGTTTTGAACATATTTTGGGCTGGAAACCGTCAGCAGTATCTGGCAACACTGGCTGGATGCTGGGCGCTGCCGGGAGCTGGGGTGGAAACTGTCATACGCTCAGCTAGCTCAGCTGGGAAACACTTGCCAGTCATAACCAGACGGTTGTAAAGTCGATCGGTCGTAAGTTGACAACTACCTGTACATTAAATTAACAAATTTGTGTGTGTCCGAGAAATCGCTGTCAACCGTGTTACCCACTGAACCCCCCCATACATCTGCAATGGTTTATTCTTCAGTCACATGTCCAACACCATGTGATGTCATGCCCTTTTTGGAGGGAAATTTGAAGACAGAATGGTAAGTTTTTACTTCTCCTCTTCAATATTTTATCAATATTATTTTGTACACATAGAGTAGATTAATTGATGCTCAACTGTGTTATCAACATATTCATGTGAACTTGTTTTAGATGTTAGATTTACAAATATGAAGATAAAGTGTATAAAAATATGAGTTGATCAAGGTCTTCGGGTGACAGGTCTGAGGTCTGTAGTTAGCACAAGGTGCTAAGAATGGCTGAAATGTCATCTGTGTTACCTGTCAACCGTGTTACCCATCAACGGTAAGCTGAATTTGTTCCATAAGACAGACCCAGGAGTGTTGCTGTTCTAACCCAAAAATCTTCACCTTCGAGGTTCAGGCAAGAGCACACACAGAGGAGGACAACAGTCACGATCCACCTGTTATTGCTTGGAAAAGCTCAGACATCATTGGCCAGTGGTGTTGTCTGAAATATGATGGTGAGATTTATCCTGGATTGATTCAGGAGGTGAATGAAACACATGTGAAAGTGAAATGTATGCACCGGATTGGACTCAACCGCTTCTTCTGGCCACAGCGGGATGATATTTTATGGTATTTACATGAAGATGTAATCAGAATGATTCTTCCTCCAACCTCTGTGACCTCACATCATATGGAGATCGACAGGGACATATGGTCCAAGATCTCAGACCTGTGAGACACATCAGAGATGGACATCTGGACATGATTGATTATAGACAGGGTGGATTAAAATGTTCAAGTTTGTTTTTTATCTGTTCAATTGAATTTATCAACTTAACACACTAGAGATTAAAAATGTTCAAGTTTGTTTTTATCTGTTCAATTGAATTTATCAACTTAACTATAACACTATAATGTTCAAGTTTGCTATCTCATCTCATCTCATTATCTCTAACTGCTTTATCCTGTTCTACAGGGTCGCAGGCAAGCCGGAGCCTATCCCGGCTGACTACGGGCGAAAGGCGGGGTACACCCTGGACAAGTCGCCAGGTCATCACAGGGCTGACACATAGACACAGACAACCATTCACACCTACGGTCAATTTAGAGTCACCAGTTAACCTAACCTGCATGTCTTTGGACTGTGGGGGAAACCGGAGCACCCAGAGGAAACCCACGCGGACACGGGGAGAACATGCAAACTCCGCACAGAAAGGCCCTCGCCGGCCACGGGGCTCGAACCCAGGACCTTCTTGCTGTGAGGCGACAGCGCTAACCACTACACCACTGTGCCGCCCCCAAGTTTGCTATGTTCCCATAAATTGTTATCTATTGTTGAAATGATTTTTAGTCTGTTCACTTGAAAATTGATTACATTTAAATAAATAAGTAATTCACAATTAATAATTAATTAATTTTTATATTAAAAAAGATTACTCTTGTTGTGTCCTGTCAACTGTGTTACTTCTGTCAACTGTGTTCCTTTGTCTGCCAACTGTGTTACATGTGGTTTTTGTGCCATAAAGACTTTAGATGTTGGATAAACTGCAACAAAAACAGTTGTGGATATCTCTGAAGAGGGAAGTATTATATTAGGATGGTGAATGACTTTAAATTTAGTATAATGTGAATTTATGTTGAAAAAAGTTTCATCCTTCATCATAGCGTCTCACAGAATTGTCATTATGAAGCCCAAAATTCATATTTTCAAATCAGTTAGACAGATGTAAAGTAAGTAACCCAGCCATTCAGCTGTCTTGGTCAAATCCAATGGTTTGATGTGCTAGTGTTTTTTTTTTAAACTATCTGATATGTTTGTCTGTGTCTTATGTTTGGTGTCCATTGCGATTGTGCTGCAAATCCAATTGCCCCAGTGGGGACAATAAAGTTTATCTATCTATCTATCTATCTATCTATCTATCTATCTATCTATCTATCTATCTATCTATCTATCTATCTATCTATCTATCTAGATAATCTCAAAACCCATGGTGAATAGACTCAAACACTTTAAAATAAATGTGTTATCAAATATGTAGTATTTCATATAAGTCTTATATGAGACAACATTTGTCTGTAACACAGTTGACAAAAAAAAAATGAAACAAATGTTTATTTGCTTTAAAAAAAATTAAAAACCCATTTGAGTTTAAGCTCACCAAATAATGAATTTAATACATTGAGGGTGTATATTATGGAAACATGTAGTTTATTTATCAAAAAATAATACTGATATTTTCTCTTTTTGGTTAACATGAAATGTACCCCTAATTTTATATATATATATATATATATATATATATATATATATATATATATATATAAAACAATAATTAAGGGGCGGCATGGTGGTATAATGGTTAGCGCTGTCGCCTCACAGCAAGAAGGTCCGGGTTCGAGCCCTGTGGCCAGTGAGGGCCTTTCTGTGCGGAGTTTGCATGTTCTCCCCGTGTCTGCGTGGATTTCTTCCGGGTGCTCCGGTTTCCCCCACAGTCCAAAGACATGCAGGTTAGGTTAACTGGTGACTCTAAATTGACCGTAGGTGTGAATGTGAGTGTGAATGGTTGTCTGTGTCTATGTGTCAGCCCTGTGATGACCTGGCGACTTGTCCAGGGTGTACCCCGCCTTTCGCCCGTAGTCAGCTGGGATAAGCTCCAGCTTGCCTGCGACCCTGTAGAACAGGATAAAGTGGCTAGAGATAATGAGATGAGATGAGATTAATAATTAATTATACAATGAGATTTTTAATAGCCTAAAAATTAGTGAGATTATTGTGGATGGTGCCACAATGAAACCATAAAGATGGTTATGGATGTTTTTCCTTGGATAGCCTTTGGACTGCAATTGCTATGAACAATGATGTAGTCAAGTCTACATCATTGAACAGTTGATAACCAACAAAATAGCCATTAAGTTAAAACTACAACCCCAAATAATTTTAAAATTGAAATTAAAACTGAAAACAATGATTTGTAAATCATCTTTGACCTGTATTGCAATCAAAACAATACAATGGTACATTATTTGATGTCTTACCTCATGAATTTTATTGTTGTTGGTTTTTTTCCCCCAAAATAAACACATTTCAATTTTGATATTTGCAACATGTTTCAAAAAATGTTGGGACAGTAAAGCATTTTACCACACTGTAATGTTTCCATTCCTTCTCACAACATTTAAAAGATGCTTAGGGACTGAAGACATCAAATGATGAAATGTTTCAGTTGTTATTTTGCCCCATTCTTCCTGCAAACAGGTCTTAAGGTGTGCAACAGTACAGGATTGTCACTGTCATATTTTTCCTTTCAAAATTTGCCACACATTCTCTATTGGGAACAGAGGGGGCAGGCACCCTCATTGCCCACAGCCATTCCTTTGTAATGTGTGCAGAATGTTATTTTTCATTGTCTTGTTGAAATATCCCTGGAAAAGATATAATCTTGAAGGCAGCATATGTTGCTCCAAAATCTCAGTGTACTTTTCTGCATTAATGCTGCCATCACAGGACTGTAAGTTTGGACAGCCATGGCCTAAAGGTTAGACTAGAGAAACAACTTTGGGACCAAAAGGTTTCTGGTTTGATTCCCTGGACCAGTGGGAAAAATGGGTGGGTTGGGGGGAGTGAATGAACAGCATTTTCCTCTATGGCTGAAGTGCCCTTGGGCAAGGCTTCTAACCCCCAACTGCTCACTGGGTGTTGCAATGCAGCTGCCCTCTGCTCTGGTTATGTTTGTTCACTGCTTACTTGTGTGTGTGTACACTGATTCAGATGGGTTAAATTCAGAGCAAGAATTTTACTGTGCTCTAATGTATATGTAACAAATAAAGGCTTCTTATTCTAAGCCACGCACATTCGTTACCTTTGCCAAGGGCACAAAACCCCATACCCTGGCTTTTGGACTTGTTGCTGGTAAGAGTTTGGATGGTCCTTTTCACCTTCGGTCTGGAGCACATGGCATCCATTTCTTCCAAAAAAGTCCTGGAATACTGATTTGTCTGACCACAATACATGTTTTCACTGTGTGATCATACATCCCAGATGCCTTCAAGCCCAGAGAAATCAATGGTGCTTTTGGATGCAGTAAACATAAGGCTTCCTTTTTGCCCAGTAAAGTTTTCACTGGCATTTGTGGATGTAATTCTGTATTGTAGTGCTTGACAAAGTTTTGCCAAAGTAGCCCATGTGGTTATATCAGCTATAGATGAATGACGGTTCTTGATGCAGTGCCATCTGAGGGATCAGAGATCACAGCTTGTGCCTAAGCTGAAATTTTGTATTCTGTCAAGTCTGGTCACCCCCATGATTTTTCTGAGGCAGGTCATCTCAAGAGTATGTTGTTTGTTTTCATCTACCTTCTTTAGTGCCCATGTTTCTGAACACCAAAATTCCTCCAGATTCCTTGAATCATTTCATGATATTATGCACCGCACAGGGTGAAATATCCAAATCCTTTCATATCTTTCTTTGAGCAACATTTTTTAAACATTTCAATAATTTTCTCACACATTTGTTGACAAACTGGAGATACTTGCCCCACAGTGGCTTCACAGAAACTGGGCCCTTCCTGGATATTGAGTTTGTACCAAATCTTGATTACAATCACATCATTATTTAATTGCTTTACCTCATTTAGACTAAGCTGTCCACACCATTGCTGGGATGTGTGATGGCTTCCTTTTCACAATGGCTTTCCGGATCTTCCTATCTTGAGTTAGCCTTGTAGCTTGGGTAAGGGAGTCAAGGTTTCTGGTGGCACAGTCTGCCTTGACACAATCCATCGACTTCTTTGCTGGTCTTGCTCTTGGCTGGTTGCTGTGTATACTGCCAAGCATCTCTATTTTCAGGTACCTAGTTAGTAGCATTCAGTTGATGTGGCCAAAATATCTCAGTCTTTTATTAGCCACTCTACCAATAACTGTCTCTTCAATATTCAGGGATTTCCTGATAGTGAAATTTCATATTCTGTCAAATCTGGTCACCCCATGATTTTTCAGAGGCAGGTCATCTCAAAAGTATGTAGTCTGTTTTCATCTACCTTCTTTAGTGTCCATGTTTCTGCACCATACAGCAGGATAGCTAGCACTAGTGTTTTGTAAAGCTCTATTTGTGTTGAGCAACATACAGTGGATATAAAAAGAGTACACACCCCGTTAAAATGATAGGTTTTTCTAATGTAAAAAAAGAGACCACAATAAATAATTTCAAAAATTTCCCCACCTTTAATGTGACCTATTACCTGTACAATTCAATTGAAAAACAAACAAATCTGTTAGGGGAAAAACATTTAAAAAAAACATACAATAAGCTGGTTGCATAAGTGTGCACGCCCTTAAACTAATACTTTGTTGAAGCACCTTTTGATTTAATTACAGCATTCAGTCTTTTTGGGTAGGAGTCCATTATCCTGCCACATCTAGACTTGGCAATATTTGCCCACTCTTCCTTGCAAAAGGACTCCAAATCTGTCAGATTGCAACGGCATCTCTTGTGCACAGTCCTCTTCAGATCACCCCACAGATTTTCAATTGGATTTAGGTCTGAACTCTGGCTGGGCCATTCCAAAACTTTAATTTTCTTCTGGTGAAGCCATTCTTTTGTTGATTTTGATGTATGCTTGGAGTCATTGTTGTGCTGAAAGATGAAATTCCTCTTCATCTTCAGCTTTCTAGCAGAGACCTGAAGGTTTGGGGCCAAAATTGACTGGTATTTAGAACTATTCATAATTCCCTCCAAGGCGGCACGGTGGTGTAATGGTTAGCACTGTCACCTCACATCAAGAAGGTTCTGGGTTTGAGCCCAGCAGCTAGTGAGGGCCTTTCTGTGTGGAGTTTGCATGTTTGCATGTCTGCATGGGTTTGCTCCGGTTTCCCCCATGGTCCAAAGACATGCAGGTTAGGCTAATTGGTGGCTCTAAATTGACTGTAGGTGTGAGTGTGAATGGTTGTTTGTCTCTGTGTCAGCCCTGTGATAACCTGGCGACTTGTCCAGGGTGTACCCTGCCTCTCGCCCATAGCAATCTGGGATAGGCTCTAGCTTGCCTGCGACCCTGTAGAATGGGATAAGTGGCTACAGATAATGGATGGATGGATAATTCCCTCCACCTTGACTAAAGCCCCTGTTCCAGCTGAAGAAAAACAACCCTAGTTCTGGGTTTGAGCCCAGAACATGATGCTACCACCACCATGCTTAACCGTGGGTATGGCATTCTTTTAGTGATGCACAATGTTGTGTTTGCGCCAAAAAATGCCTTTTGGAATTGTGGCCAAAAAGTTAAACCTTGGTTTCATCAGACCATAAAACATTTTCCCACATGCTTTTGGGAGAGTTGATGTTTTTTTTTTTTTTTTTGCAAAATTTAGCTGGGCCTGGATATTTTTCTTTGTAAGAAAAGGCTTCTGTCTTGTGACCTTACCCCTTAGTCCAGACGTATGGAGAATACGGGTATGGCAGCGGGGGCGTGGTCAAGCGTCGGTCTGTAAATGGAGAGCGGAGTCAGGGGAGGTAAGTGGCGGAATCACTGCACCTGATGGGAATTAACCTGTGTTTGTGTGTCTTCCCCAGTGACCACGCCGTATAAGAGGAGAGGGAGAGCGGAGGAAGGGAGATTTTCCCCAACCTGGATGCTTGTGTGTGTGCGTGTGTAGTTTAAGCTGAAAAGCTAAATAAAGAGTCTTTTGAGAACTCAGTTCTGGCCTGCCGTGCTTCTGTGCTCCACCCACCTAGAACACTTGTTACAGTGGTGCCGAAACCCGGGACGGAGCGCAGGAGTGAAGAGCCCCATGGAGTCCTCCCCCTTCAAGGACTTGATCTATGCCCTCGCCACGGCCCAACAGAGCCAGCACCAGGTGCTGTTTGCCCTCCGGAAAGAACAGGAGCAAAGGTTCAAGGCCCTGGTGTTGGCGGAGCAGGAAGACCGCCAGACGTTCCGGCACCTACTCGTGTCGGCGGGGTCCACCGCCACGGGCCCTCCCCACCTCACCCTTATGAAGATGAGCCCGTACGATGACCCCGAGGCCTTCCTCGCTCTTTTTGAGCAGGCAGCAGAGGTGTGGGGTTGGCCGGTGGAACAGTGCGTGGCGTGCCTCCTCCCCCTGCTCACAGGCGAGGCGGAGCTGGCCATGCTACAGATCCCCGCCAACAGCTGGCTGGCCTCCGCGGACCTCCGCAGGGCCATCCTCCAGCGCGTGGGTCACACTCCGGAGCGGCAGCGCTTCTGCGCGCTGCGCCTGGAGGAGGTTGGCCGGCCGTTCGCATTTGGCCAGCAACTCTGGGATGCCTGCCACCGGTGGCTGAGGGCCGACAACCGCGACGCAGAGGAAATCATCGATCTGGTGGCGCTGGAGCAGTTTGTCGCTCATCTTCCGGAAGGGACCACGGAGTGGGTCCAGTACCATTGCCCGGCGTCACTGGATCAGGCCATTGAGCTGGCAGAGGACCATATGGCGGCCGTTCCAACGGCAGGACAGCATGTCTCCCCCTCTCCCCTTCTGTTCCTCGCCCTCACCCCATTCCCCCACCGTGGAGGCGGGGGCCGGCTCCACCCCAGCCGGCCCGCCGCGCCTGCAGTGTCCTACCATTTCCTACTTTCATGTCTGTGTCTTCCCCCCCTCAGGTGATTGATATCAGGAACACCAGTGCAGAGAGAGAGCCTGTGCTGGTGTGCTGGCATTGCGGGGAGCCGGGGCACCTCCAGCATCAGTGCTCGGCGATGGAGGTGGGCGCGGTAGTCCGGATCCCCGACGCGCCAGGAACCACCCTTGATCAGGCTGGAGCATATCGCATACCGGTGAGTATCCAAGGGGATACGTATCAGGCTTTGGTGGACTCTGGCTGTAATCAGACCTCAATCCACCAAAGCCTGGTGCAAGACGAGGCATTGGGGAGAGCACAGTTGGTGAAGGTGTTGTGTGTGCATGGGGATGTTCACAACTACCCTTTCGTGTCAGTCCACATTCTGTTTTGAGGGGAGAAATTTAGAGTAAAGGCGGCGGTTAATCCTCGCCTTACCCACTCTATAATTTTGGGGACTGATTGGCCAGGATTTCGGGATTTAATGACGCACTTAGTGAAGAGTGGATCCTGCCGTAGTTCAGCAGGGGGGAGGTCCCGGTGTGGCATTGGTGGGAGCAGCTGTCACAGAGCCGTCTACGTCATCACCATGTCAGAGTGAGGAGCAGCATGCTCCTCCTCCCTCTCTCGGGGAATCCCTCGCAGATTTTCCGTTAGAGCAGTCGCGAGACGAGTCTCTGTGGCATGTGTTTGACCAAGTGAGAGTAATCGATGGTCAAATGCTCCAGCCAAACGCCACCCCATCCTTCCCCCATTTTTCCATTATTAAGGATAGGTTATACCGAGTGACGCAGGACACTCAGACTACGGAACAAGTAACCCAACTTTTGATCCCAAAGAGCCACCGGGAATTGGTATTCCAGGCAGCTCACTTTAATCCCATGGTTGGACACTTAGGGCAGGATAAGACACTAGCCCGAATAATGGCCCGGTTCTATTGGCCAGGGATTTGCGGCGATGTCCGTAGGTGGTGTATGGCATGCCGCGAATGCCAGTTAGTAAATCCAGCGGCCATCCCAAAAGCGCTTTTGCGCCCTCTCCCATTAATCGAGACCCCGTTCGAAAGAATTGGGATGGATCTCGTTGGGCCATTAGATCAGTCAACACGAGGGTTTCGCTTTATTTTAGTTCTGGTGGACTATGCAACGCGATACCCGGAAGCAGTGCCGCTCCGCAATATCTCCGCATGTAGTATTGTGGAGGCGCTCTTCTGCGTCATCTCCCAAGTCGGAATCCCAAAAGAGATTCTGACTGATCAAGGCACTATGTTTATGTCACGCACACTGCATGAACTGTATGGGTTATTGGGAATCGAGCCAATCTGCACCAGCGTTTATCACCCACAAATGGATGGCTTAGTCAAATGGTTTAATCGCACCCTCAAAAACATAATTAAAAAATTTGTAAGTGAGGACACACGTAACTGGGATAAATGGCTTGAGCCCCTGCTTTTTGCAGTGCAAGAGGTCCCACAAGCCTCCACGGGGTTCTCCCCGTTCGAATTATTATATGGGCGTAAGCCGCGTGGCATCCTAGATGTGCTGCGGGAAAATTGGAAGGAGGGACCTTCCCCAAGCAAAAATGAAATTCAATACGTTATTGACCTGCGCACAAAACTCCACACACTCACACACCTAACCCAGGAAAATTTGCGGCAGGCTCAAGAATGTCAAGTCCGCCTGTACAACAGGGGCATGCGCCTTAGAGAATTCACACCGGGAGACAAAGTACTCATGTTATTGCCCACGTCAAGCTCTAAATTAATCGCCAGGTGGCAAGGACCCTTTGAGGTCACACGGCGAGTCGGGGACGTCGACTATGAGGTGAGGCGAACGGACAGGGTTGGGGCATTACATGTATACCACCTCAATCTGTTAAAATGTTGGAGCAAGGAGGTCCCCGTGGCGCTGGTGTTGGTGGTTCCAGAGAAGGCGGAGCTGGGGCCGGAGGTTCAAAAGGGAAAATCAGCATCACCCACCACTCCGGTCCCCTGTGGAGCCCACCTCTCCCCAACCCAGCTCGCAGAGGTCGCCCGGTTGCAAACAGAATTTTCTGACGTGTTCTCGCCCCTGTCCAGCCACACCCACCTCATAGAACACCACATTGAGACGCCCCCGGGGGTGGTAGTGTGCAGCCGCTCTTACAGACTGCCCGAACACAAGAAAAAGGTGGTTCGGGAAGAATTCGAGGCCATGCTTGAAATGGGCATCATCGAGGAGTCCCACAGTGACTGGAGCAGTCCGGTGGTCTTGGTTCCCAAGGCCGACAGGACAGTCCGGTTCTGTGTGGACTATAGAAAAGTCAACGCAGTGTCTAAATTTGACGCGTACCCAATGCCTCGTATTGACAAGTTGCTTGATCGACTAGGCACGGCTCATTTTTATTTGACACTGGATTTGACAAAGGGATATTGGCAGATCCCCTTGACTCCACTATCCCATGAGAAAACGGCCTTTTCCACACCGTTTGGCTTACACCAGTTTGTCACACTTCCATTTGGGTTGTTTGGGGCGCCCGCTACGTTCCAGCGGCGTATGGATAGGGTCCTCCACCCCCACGCCACCTATGCGGCCGCATACTTGGATGACATTATTATTTATAGTAATGACTGGCCGTGGCACCTAAAACACCTGAGGGCCATCCTGGGGTCGCTGAGGTGAGCGGGGCTCACAGCCAACCCGAAGAAGTGTGCGATTGGGCGGGTGGAAGTACGGTATCTGGGCTTCCACTTGGGCAATGGGCAGGTGCGTCCCCAAATCAATAAAACAGCAATGATTGCGGCCTGCCCGAGGCCCAAGACCAAAAAGGGGGTGAGGCAGTTCCTGGGGCTGGCTGGCTACTATCGTAGGTTTATACCTAATTATTCGGACATCACCAGCCCGCTGACTGATCTCACTAAAAAGGGGGCACCAGATCTGGTCCAGTGGATGGAGCAATGCCAGCGGGCTTTTTCTAAGGTAAAGGCTGCACTGTGTGTGGGGCCACTGTTACACTCCCCTGACTTTTCTCTCCCCTTTGTTTTACAGACAGACGCATCGGACAGAGGGCTGGGGGCGGTTCTGTCCCAAGAGGTGGAGGGGGAGGACCGTCCAGTACTGTACATCAGCCGCAAGCTGTCAGTGCACGAGGGCAGGTACAGCACCATAGAGATGGAATGCCTCGCCATCAAGTGAGCGGTCTTCACCCTCCGCTACTATCTGCTGGGTCACCCTTTCACCCTCTGGTCGGACCACGCGCCCCTGCAGTGGCTCCACCGCATGAAGGATGCCAACGCACGGATCACCCGTTGGTATCTGTCCCTCCAGCCATTTAAGTTCGAGGTGGTCCGCAGGCCGGGGGCGCAGATGGTTGTGGCGGAATTCCTCTCCCGTCAAGGGGGGGGAGTCGGCTGCAGGCCGGATGGCTGCCCAGCCTGAGTCGGGCGGTGGGGGTATGTGGCAGCAGGGGCGTGGTCAAGCGTCGGTTTGTGAATGGAGAGCGGAGTCAGGGGAGGTAAGTGGCGGAATCACTGCACCTGATGGGAATTAACCTGTGTTTGTATGTCTTCCTCAGTGACCGCGCCCTATAAGAGGAGAGGGAGAGCAGAGGAAGGGAGCTTCTCCCCAACCTAGATGCTTGTGTGTGTGCGTGTGTAGTTTAAGCTGAAAAGTTCAATAAAGAGTCTTTTGAGAACTCAGTTCTGGCCTGCCGTGCTTCTGTGCTCCACCCACCTAGAACACTTGTTACAATGGGAAATTTTTGTCACATGTAGTACACAACCAGTACTTGACAGAAATTCCTGCAGCTCCTTCAGTGTTGCTGTAGACCTCTTGGCAGCCTCCCTGACCAGTTTTCATCTTGTCTTTTCATCAATTTTGGAGGGACGTCCAGTTCTTGGTAATGTCACTGTTGTCCCATATTTTCTCCACTCCTTGATGACTGTCTTCACTGTGCTCCATGGTATATCTAATGCAGTGGAAATTTTTTGTACCCTTCTCCTAACTGATACCTTTCAACAATGAGATCCCTTCAATGCTTTGTAAGCTCTCTGCGAACCATGGCTTTTGCTGGAGGATACAACTGAATAAATGTCTGAACTTTATTTGGAGTTAATCAGAGTCATTTTGATTGATGGCAGGTGTGAACCCAAAAAGACTGAATGGTGTAATTAAATCAAAAGGTGTTTCAACAAAGTATTAGTTTAAGGGTGTGCACACTTATGCAACCAGCTTATTGTTTTTTTTTATGTTTTCCCTCTAATAGATTTGTTTGTTTTTCAATTGAATTTTACAGGTTATAGGTCACATTAAAGGTGGGAACATTTTTAAAAATTATTTATCGTGGTCTCATTTTTTTTACATCAGAAAAAAACTATCATTTTAATGGGGCGTGTACACTTTTTATATCCACTGTACATCCTTGGAGGACCAAATTTTATTGAGAGATTGGAAGGCTCCTAATGCTTTTCAAATGTGGATCTGTATTTCATCAGTGCATGCTCCAGATTCAGTTATTGTTCCTCCTAGATAGATGTACTTCTCAAGTAAGTTTTTCCCCACTGATACCGATATTTAACTGCTGAGGTTCCTTACTGATGACTTGTACACCTGTTTTCATTTTATTGATTTGAAGTCCAAAGTTTAAGCTTTGTTTATGGACTGCATCCACCAGAGTCTGGAGGTTTTCTTCACTGTCTGCAATCAATATGATATCATCAGCAAACCATAAGTTGTTTATAAGTTGACCTTGTACTTCAATGCTATTTGTATTATCATAAAGAGCATACAGCATCACTACTTCTAGCATATGTTGAATAGCAGAGGCAATAACACACATTCTTGGCGTACATCTACTGTAGTCTTAAAGAAATCTGTCAATTCTCTGTTTACTCAAACTGCACTAGAAGACTTATAATAAAGTGTCTGTGGTAGGTTTATGCACTTGGAAGAATAACCAAAGAATTTCATTGCCTTCCAGAAGCCTTTCTCTGAGACCAAATCAAAGGCCTGTTTAAAGTCAATGTAACAGCAGTACAGGCATTTGTTCTTCTCTAGATGTTTCTCTACTAGTTGTCTCAGGGTGAACAGTTGGTCGATTGTAGATCTTCCTGGTTGGAAGCCTGCCTGAGCTTCAGAAAGGATCTCCTTTGTCTTCTTTGATAACCTTTTTTTGATGACTAATGCAAATACTTTCCCTGCCTGACTCAGTACACTTATACCCCGATAATTATTGCAGTCCAGCTTGTCCAGCTCGTCAACTTTATTTCATTTTCATGGTTTGTCTTGTCAACTTCATTTCACAAGCTTTACTTCATTAGTAGCCCCAATTTGTCATGTTTTGGAAGGTCTTGCAGGCCTGAAACATGGGAATTGATGTATATTAACAAATGAAATTAAGTTGACCAGACAAAACATGGGAATATCTTGGGTTCATACTGTCTGCAATTAAATACAAGTAAAAATTTAGAAATCACTGCTTTCTTTTGTTATTTGGATTTTCCCTACTGTCCCAGCATTTTCTGATTTGGGGTTGTATAATGAATTCAGAAATTACTATGATGCTCATATACATAATTTGCCCATAAGCTCATAAATTCCTGTTTACACAGTTGCACCTTTTGACTATATACAGTACCAGTCAAAAAAATTGGACACACCTTCTAATTCAATGGTTTTTATTTTTATAATTTAAAAGGCACTTCATGTCTTAAAGTATTGATGGACTGTCATTTCTCTTTATTTAGTTGAACGGTTCTTGACATAATATGAATTACTACAGTTGTTGACCAGAGATATTTACTGTATTTTTATTTACTATTTACTGTTTGATGGTCTCAAACACATTAAGAAGGCAAGAAATTCCACTAATTAACTTTGACAAGGCACCCCTGTTAATTGAAAAGCATTCCAGGTGACCTACATCTTGAAGCTGGTTACGATAATGCCAATAGTATGCAAAGCGTCTTCAAGGTAAACAGTGGCTACTGTGAAGAATCTAAAATAAGAAGCATATTTTTTACACTTTTTTGTTTACCACATAATTCCATATATGTTCCATATGCTATTTTATAATTCTGATATCTTCAGTATTGTTCAGCAATGTGTCAGGGATGGGTAGTGGAGACGGATGTATGTACAAAGATATTTATTAAAAAGATGACAATCAGGTAAACAGTCCAAATTGGTGGGCATAAATCGGAAATGGTAAACAAGCAGTGGGTCAGGCGAGGCACATACAGAATATTGTAGGCACAGACAAAGGCAGAGTCAAAGGGCGAGGAACATGAATTAGGAAATCAGGAAATCAAAACAATGCACAGTTTGGTAATGTGTCTAAACACCTCAGTACTTCGCAACCTGAGTGTGCATTCAGAGTCCTTACATAGGTGCGCTGATTGCACCTTTATCCAGTGCTGGTGTGGGTCATTCACGGTTCGCGCACGTGAATCAGTTCACAGTGTGTGCCGTCCAGAGCTCGCACGAGAGTCAGCCAGTGCGCATGGGTGTGACACAATGTAGAAAATAGTCAAAATACAGAAAAAACTATGAATGAGTAGGTGAGTCCAAACTATTGACTGGTACTGTATTATACAGCTATAGAAGGGAAATTACAACCCCAGATCAAAAAAAGTTGGGACTGTATGGAAAATTCACATAAAAAAGCAGTGATTTCTAAACATACTTTGACTTGTATTTCATTGCAGACAGTATGAATCTAAGGTATTTCATGTTTTGTCTTGCCAAATTCATTCAATTTGATAATATACATCCATTCCTGTGTTTCAGGCCTGCAATACATTTTAAAAAAAGTCTTCAAATGATATGGGATGTAACAAGCACCTGACTTGCCTGTGTGGTGAAAAATGGATAAATCCTTTTGATGTTGTAAAGGAGAAATTAATATGAGGGTGTCAGATGAATAATGTGAAAGGAAAAGGAGATTATCCATGGTTACCTCAAGATTACATGCAGTGACCAAAGGTGAGATCAGTGTGTTGTCCAGGGAGCTCACAAGATCCTGATGTGGGGATTAATCATTTGGGATGAACAGCAGTTCAGTTTAGCTGGGAATAAATTTCAGCTGATGGCCTGCCATCCATGATGAGATGTCCACCAGAGATGCTGAGATCTGAGCAGAAAAATGAGTGTCTTGGGGAGGGAAGGAGAGGATGACTCTGCATAGCAGTGGTATGAAAATCCATGTGATGATATGACCTCACCAAGTGATTGAGTATAGAGGGAGAATGGAAGAGGACCATGTACTGGGCCTTGTAGGACACCAGTGGAGTCTGCATGGAGCAGATGTGGATTCCATCCATGTCATCTGATATGACCAACCTTTCAGGTAGGAAGCAAACCATTGCCATGCCGTGCCATGAATTCCAAGACTCATGAAGATGGACAAGAGAGTCTTGTGGTTGACTGTGCCAAATGCTGCTCATCAGGTTGAGGACTGGTGACAGTTTGGCTGATCTGGCAGCCATAGTTTTTCAGTGATGGCCAAAAGGACAGTCTCTGTGGAATATGCCACTTTGGAGCCAGACGGGTTGGGATGTTGTTCTGTGAGAGATAGACAGACAGTTTATTGCAGATAGTGTGTTTGAGGATTTTAGAAAGAGAAGAGAGAATTGATGGCAGTTGGTAGTTGCTGATGTCCAGATTGAGTTTCCTCAGAATGGGAATAACCCTTGCTCACTTGAATGGCATTGGAACATGACCAGACGTTATGGAGCCATTGATGATAGTTGTAATGAAGGGGAGAAGGTCTTGTGAGATGGTCTGGAGCATTATGGAAGGGATTGGATCCAATGGGCAGGTGGTAGGATTACAGGACAAGATGACTTGCAATATTGCTAGGTTAGAAAAATATGCTGGTGAAAATGAAGGGGAATCCTAAGTGGGTAGTGTAGGAGTTGGGGTAGGAGTGAAGGTGAGGCAGATTTTTTTCAATCTTCCCATCATATAAAAAAAAAGTGAAGAAACCATGTTGATGACAAGGATCTTGCACAGAATTTTCCAACTTTTCCTTCTAAAAGGCAGTGTTAACAGAAGTCACTTCAGATGAGAATTTGGACAGGAAAGCATGATAAGAGACAAGATCTGTGTCAAGTTGTGATTTCATCCACTTTCACTCTGCTGTTCTTAATTCTCTGTGATTGCTGCACAACACATCCGATAGCCAAGGAACAAGGCAATAAATCTTCCTGGGTTTAGGAGATAGAGGGTATAAGAGATCCATGAATAAGGAAAGTGGGGAGAAGAAAACGTCTGTGGCTAACTCTAGTAGTAGGGATGAAAAGGAGTCAGGGTTTTGAAGGGATGGTAGGGTGCAGGAAGCTATGGAGGAAGGGAAGATAGAGTGGAGGTTTCAATGAGTGGGACAGAAATATCGATAGGGAGGGTGATGGATAACAAGTGACTGTTGGAGATGTGGAGTGGAGTAGTGTTCATGTCTGTAGCTGGAGAAGGATGGCTGAAGATCAGATCCAGGGCATTTCCTCCCTTGTGTGCCAGAGGGCAGCTGTTGAATGTCAAGGAAAACAAATGCAGAAGCTTGTCGGAATGGAGGTTGAAGGCTTAGAGGACAGTGAGAGGGGTGCTGTCATTAGGAAAAAGAATAAGGTTTGTGTCCATTTCTTCAAGAAAGTTTTCTATGGGACCAAAAACACCAGGATTCATTGGACTTGAATTGTGAAAGAGAGGTTCAGGGAGCATGAGGAATCATTTTCACACATGAATTGGCCACCGCAGAGTCCTGACCTTAACTCCATTGAAAGTCTTTGGGATTTGCTGGAGAAAACCTTCCAGAGTGAAAACTCTCAGTGAATATCTCATCTCATCTCATTATCTCTAGCCGCTTTATCCTGTTCCACAGGGTTGCAGGCAAGCTGGAGCCTATCCCAGCTGACTACGGGCGAAAGGCGGGGTACACCCTGGACAAGTCGCCAGGTCATCACAGGGCTGACACATAGACACAGACAACCATTCACACTCACATTCACACCTACGGTCAATTTAGAGACACCAGTTAACCTAACCTGCATGTCTTTGGACTGTGGGGGAAACCGGAGCACCCGGAGGAAACCCACGCGGACACGGGGAGAACATGCAAACTCCACACAGAAAGGCCCTCGCCGGCCACGGGGCTCGAACCCGGACCTTCTTGCTGTGAGGCGACAGCGCTAACCACTACACCACCGTGCCGCCCAGTGAATATCTTGATGAAAAAAAAAAACACAACTCTGGCTGAAAATAAATGTTGTGATGATGTATAGGGTTGTCTAAACAATGGCATGGTAAACGTGCAATGTAATCAAAGCTAAATGTGGTCCAACGAAGTATTAGAATGTGTGACTTTTTTTTTGGCCAGACAGTGGATTATGCTAGTTTGTTAGCAAGTTACATGTTGTCACATCTGTTATACTATAGCTGATACATGTTTTAGTTGCTGTTTTTACATGTAAATTAAAATTATTTTTGTTTCTGGTTGTGAAAGCGTGAAAAATTATTTGAAAACACAGATGACAGCAGAGATAAAAACATTCCTAATATTTTGTAAAAGAAAGTGTGACATGTTTCTTCAGAGAGCTTTTCTTCCCAATTGTCAGAATAAATCAGGTGGAAAGTAATAGTTTTCTCTGCAAAGCCTGAATGTGAAATTGCATTTAAATTACACAGCAGGAATCTTTTTTCCTGATGTAATTTATTTATGATTTGTCCCTCTAAAATGTTTTCAAGGCTCCTTTTCCCTACTTTTTCAATTCAGTCATCAAAAAAAAAAAAAAATCCAGCAACCCTGACTGGCTGATCGATAGTGGGTATCAAACATTTTTAGACATTCACTTCAAATAAATAATTATTTTTCTTTAAATAGGTGAAAAGTGATTATTATATTAAATTGCTCTTAGCAGTGGAGTTTATACATGAGATGCAGTGAGAACTTGGCTTTTGTTCATCCACCATGACTATTTAATTTCTATATCACTTTATCATACTTTGTCAAACTTTACTATTTTTACATTTAAAAATATTTTTATTTATTTTTAATTAAATTTTGTAATTAATAAAACAAACTGATAAACTGACAAAATGATCCACAACCTATAATATAATATTATGTAACCTGTAATAACCTGTAATGTGTGGCTTGTTCATGGATTTCATTCCTTATATTTTATTCAACACATATCAATTAATTTACTAAAATGATGCGGCACTAAAATATATCACCTAACACCATATGTACTTTAAGTATTTTGTGAAAATATATTAAGTGTCAGGGCAGCACGGTGGTTTAGTGGCTAACACTGTCGCCTCACAGCAAGAAAGTCCTGGATTTGAGCCAGTGGCCGACAAGGGCCTTTCTGTGTGGAGTTTGCATGTTCTCCCCGTGTCTGCATGGGTTTCCTCCAGGTGCTCTGGTTTCTTTTAACATTAGTTTCCAGTATGGTATTCTAATAACAATAATATCCAATATGTTATACTATTAATTTTTTTTAAGTCCTTCCCGCGCCATGTGGCGCATCGGGCGGCGCCGATCTCCATTTCCGCAGCCCTCGGCCTCTTGCCTGTTACATAGCTAGGGTTACAGTGGGGGGCTAGTCCTCTGGTAACCACAAGAGTTTAACTCCCCACTCACATCTGTATTGCAGCATGCCTTGCCAGATGGTAGTAGGTACCATTTTTATGATGGTCTTTGGTATGATCCGACCGTGAATAGAACTCACGATCTCCCGATCGAGAGGCGGACACGCTACTACTAGGCCACTAGCCGGTATACTATTAATATTAATATCCATTAATTAATATCCATTCATTAAAATGAGTTCATATTACATGAAACCACGTTTCAGAAAATGTTCCAAGGAGAACCCCTTTAGAAAGCAAAACCTGTCATGTCAGCTCTCGCCCAAGACATGGAAGTCCAGATTTTGCAGCAGCCTTTAAATATGGCTGCTGCAGACTACAATCACCAGCAGGCACCACACCACCCTCCCTTTCCCAAATTCTGATCTGTGCTGCACCTGTTCCTCGTGTCTCCCAATCACAACAAACTACTTAAGGACCCTCATTCAGTCTGCTTGTTGCTCAGTGTTTACTACCTGACTTTACCGAGCATTCTTACTCATACTGACTTCCGACTTTGACCTAGCTTCTGCCTTAGACTAACTCTGATTCCTGCTCTGCCTCCAATATTCTGTCTGTGCCTTGCTTGAGCCTTGCTTCATCCTGACTGTGCCTGTGGATTACATTTTGGATTTGTTTGCCAGTTTGCTAAAGGTACGCTCTGTCTCTCACCATTGAATCTGTCCACTGCCTGCAAAATCTGACAGAATACTTTGCGCTATCATGGATGCAACAGAAGAGAATCAGCAAACTGCTATTTTAGCATAGGGGTGTTTATTAGGAGAGCACCAGCAGATATTGAGAGAAATGGATGTTCAAATCCCTCAACTCACTGCTGCCGTGTCACAGGTGCTCCTAATGTGTCCCCTGCCAGCTGTGAGTTCTCCCATGCTCCTGCCAAGACCAGATACATTTTCTGGGAAAGTATCTGACTGAAAGGGATTCTTGCTGCAGTGCTCACTCTTCTTTCTGGCTCAAACAGGTACTACTGGCCAACAAAAAATTGATCAATTTATTAACCTGCTTACTGGGAAGTTGCTCCATTGGGCAACCACTGTATGGAAAAACAACCTCATATGAATGCTTTGTGGTGCTGGTTAAGTGGGTCTTCAATCACCATCTGGAGGACGTGGAGGTCAGTGAGCAGCTGAGAACCCTATAGCAGGGGGAGAGACAGGTGGCTGAATACACCTTGGAGTTCTGTACCCTGGCTGTGACTCCCCTGGCTGCAGGGAGTGGATGGAATGAACCAGCTCTGAAGGCCAAGTTTTGCCAGGGCCTTGACCCCCTCATCCTAACTGAGCTGGTGTGTCATGATGAACAGCAAATACTGGACTCCCTCTTTGACCTAGCCATCAGAGTCCTGACCCAAGCAAGACCATGCATAATCCAGCATGTTACCATGCCTACAGGGAGGTCTTCAGTGAGGGGAAGGCCAGTGAGCTCCCTCCCCATTGGTCTTATAACTGTGCTATCAACCTCCTTCCGGGCATGATGCCACCATGCTGTCACATCTACCCCTTTCCATCACTGAATAAAGGGCCATGGAGGACTATGTACAAGAGGCGCTGCAACAGGGGTACATATGTCCCTCTATATCACCTGCATCAGTGAGTTTCTTCTTTGTAAATAAGAAAGAAAGGGGTCTCAGGCCTTGCATTTACAACCCCGATTCCAAAAAAGTTGGGACAAAGTACAAATTGTAAATAAAAATGGAATGCAATAATTTACAAATCTCAACAACTGATATTGTATTCACAATAGAACATAGACAACATATGAAATGTCGAAAGTGAGACATTTTGAAATTTCATGCCAAATATTGGCTCATTTGAAATTTCATGACTGCAACACATCTCAAAAAAGTTGGGACAGGGGCAATAAGAGGCTGGAAAAGTTAAAGGTACAAAAAAGGAACAGCTGGAGGACCAAATTGCAATTCATTAGGTCAATTGGCAATAGGTCATTAACATGACTGGGTATAAAAAGAGCATCTTGGAGTGGCAGCGGCTCTCAGAAGTAAAGATGGGAAGATGATCACCAATCCCCCTAATTCTGTGCCGACAAATAGTGGAGCAATATCAGAAAGGAGTTCGACAGTGTAAAATTGCAAAGAGTTTGAACATATCATCATCTACAGTGCATAATATCATCAAAAGATTCAGAGAATCTGGAAGAATCTCTGTGCATAAGGGTCAAGGTTGGAAAACCATACTGGGTGCCCGTGATCTTCGGGCCCTTAGACGGCACTGCATCACATACAGGCATGCTTCTGTATTGAAAATCACAAAATGGGCTCAGGAATATTTCCAGAGAACATTATCTGTGAACACAATTCACTGTGCCATCCGCCATTGCCAGCTAAAACTCTATAGTTCAAAGAAGAAGCCATATCTAAACATGATCCAGAAGCGCAGATGTCTTCTCTGGGCCAAGGCTCATTTAAAACGGACTGTGGCAAAGTGGAAAACTGTTCTGTGGTCAGACGAATCAAAATTTGAAGTTCTTTATGGAAATCAGGGACACCGTGTCATTTGGACTAAAGAGGAGAAGGACGACCCAAGTTGTTATCAGCACTCAGTTCGGAAGCCTGCATCTCTGATTGTATGGGGTTGCATTAGTGCATGTGGCATGGGCAGCTTACACATCTGGAAAGACACCATCAATGCTGAAAGGTATATCCAGGTTCTAGAGCAACATATGCTCCCATCCAGACGACGTCTCTTTCAGGGAAGACCTTGCATTTTCCAACATGACAATGCCAAACCACATACTGTATCAATTACAGCATCATGGCTGCGTAGAAGAAGGGTCCGGGTACCAGAGGTGGAAAAACTGGATTGACAAAGTAAAAGTCCTGCTTAGGTTTTCTTTCTGCCTGTGCTCTCAACACAGGTGATTTCACCAATTAGCTCATCAACCTGGCTTAGGGGATGTGGTAATTAGGATCAGCTGGTTCATTGAATTGGCTGGAGCAAAAATGTGGCAGGGTTTTTACTTTCTGCACCCGGGTTTTTCCACCTCTGCCGGGTACTGAACTGGCCAGCCTGCAGTCCAGATCTTTCACCCATAGAAAACATTTGGCACATCATAAAATGGAAGATATGACAAAAAGGACCTAAGACAGTTGAGCAACTAGAATCCTACATGAGACAAGCATGGTGTTAGGGTTTTGCTGGGATTCAAACCTGGTTCGCTGGTGTGATAATCCAGCAAACCCCCACTAGGCCAATGACTCAAGTGCAGAGGCGTGAGGCGGAAGTAGAAAAGTATCAAAAAGTTTATTTACAAAATGTACAATCCACGGCAAAAAACAAAAGTAATCCAAAAGCTCAGAAGATAAAGGGAAAATAAAAAATATCCAAAAGTTCAAAGTCCAAAAATAAGAAAAGAAAAGGCAAGAATGCAAACGCTCAGAAGATCTCAAAAATGGTAAAAATAAAATTCAAAAAGGTCCAAAAAGAAAGCAAAGTACAAAAACCACAAAGACACAGGCAAGGAACATGGAATAGAGGGAACTAGCACTAACAGGCATAGCATAGGAAAAAGACTCTGTGACAAGGGAACAAACAGAGGGGTATTTATACACACACTAATTAAGGAACAGGGCGGGGCAGGAAACAGGCAATGAAGACAAACACAAAAATACAGTGGCGGCCTCTAGAGGCCAAAACAAACATGACAAGATGGAAATAACAGTGGCCTCTAGAGGCCAAAACAGTCCCAGTCTTAACAGGACCCCCCCCCCCCCCAGGAGCATCTCCTGACGTTCCCAGGGCGATCCGGATGGGCTGAATGGAAGTCCCGGCATAGTCCTTTATCTAGAATGTCCCGGGCGGGGACCCAACAGCGTTCCTCAGGGCCATAGCCCTCCCAATCTACTAGATATTGAAGCCCGCCGTGGACCCGGTGGGAGTCAAGCAGGTGATGGACGGTGAACACAGTCTGACCCTGGAAGATGCGGGGGTGTGGGGGGTTCCTAGGGGCAGGGGCATACATAGACATCAGTACGGGCCGCAACAGGGAAACATGGAATGTGGGGTTGATCCTCAGAGTCCGGGGCAACTGGAGCCGGTAGGCGACAGGGTTCACCCTGCGCACCACCTTGAAGGGGCCAATGTAGCGAGGAGCAAGCTTGCGGTTCTCCACCCGCAGTGGAAGGTCCTTAGTGGACAGCCAAACCCGCTGCCCAGGGCAGAAAGCGTGGGCAGGTCTTCTATGGCGGTTGGCCTGAGTCTGGTTGGTTCTGGAGGTCTGGATGAGGGTCTTCCTGACCTTGCTCCAGGTCTTGCGACACCGTCTCACATATTGGTTGACCGAGGGCACCCCCGCGTCCTCCTCCTGGTCCGGGAACAGAGGTGGCTGGAACCCGAATTGGCACTGGAATGGCGACAGCTTGGTGGCCGATGACTGCAGGGTGTTGTGGGTGTACTCTGCCCATGGCAGCCAGGTGCTCCATGATGTCAGGTTATCCATAGCCAGGCCTCTCAGGGTGGTTTCCAGGTCCTGGTTGAGCCTCTCCATCTTGCCAATGGACTGTGGGTGAAACCCAGAGGAGAGGCTGGCAGTGGTTCCGATGACCTTGCAGAACCTGTGCCACACTCGGGAGGAGAACTGGGGCCCTCGGTCTGAGACGATGTCCTGCGGGAGACCAAAGACTCGGAAGACATGAGTGAGTAATAGTTTAGCAGTTTCAAGAGCAGAAGGGAGCTTGCACAGTGGTAAAAAGCGGCAGGCCTTGGAGAATCTGTCAATTATGACCAATATGACAGTGTTACCTTGTGACTCAGGGAGACCTGTGATGAAGTCGACTGCCACGTGGGACCAGGGACGCCGGGGAATGGTCAGAGGATGCAGGAGACCCTGGGGGTGCTGTCGTGGGTTCTTGCTTCTGGTGCACACTTCGCAGGAAAGGACGAATGACCTCACTTCCTTCTCCATGCTAGGCCACCAGAAGCGCCTTCTCAAAAAGTCCAGGGTCTTTCGAGCTCCCGGGTGGGCGGTGAGAGGGGACGAGTGACCCCACTGGAGAACCTTGGCCCAGGCTTGATGTGGGACGTACAAGAGGCCCGGTGGCCCTGTCCCAGGACCAGGGTCCTGGCATTGGGCTCGTCGGACGGCCTCCTCAATACGCCAGCGGACAGGGGCCACAATCTGGGACACAGGGATAATAGGCCCGACTTCACTCTCCCTGTTAGTGGCAGAGAACAGCCTGGACAGTGCGTCAGGTTTGGTGTTCTTGGAGCCAGGGCGGTACGATGGGGTGAAGTCAAACCGACTGAAAAACAGGGCCCACCTAGCCTGTTGTGGGTTCAGTCTCTTGGCTTGCTGGAGGTACTCCAGGTTCTTGTGGTCCGTCCAAACCAGGAATGGATGTTGCGCTCCCTCCAGCCAGTGCCTCCACTCCTCAAGGGCCAGTTTGACTGCTAGCAGTTCTCGATCCCCCACATCGTACCGGGACTCCGCAGGACTCAGGTGGTGGGAGAAGTATGCGCAGGGGTGCAGCTTTCCTTCCGAACGTTGAGAGAGCACCGTGCCGACACCACTGTCCGAAGCATCCACCTCCACGATGAATGGTTGGGAGGTGTCCGGGAGGACCAGAATGGGTGCCATGCAGAAGCAGTGCTTGAGGTCTTTGAATGCCTTTTCTGCCTGAGGAGACCAGACATAAGATCCACCTGTCCCTTTGGTGAGGTCCGACATGGGTGCTGCTACAGAACTAAAGTTCCTGATAAACTTGCAGTAGAAGTTAGCAAATCCTAAGAACCGCTGAACCTCTTTGACGGACTTGGGAGTGGGCCAGTCCCGGACGGCCAGGGTCTTGGCTGGGTCCATTTGGAGTTGGCCTGTCCGTACAATAAAACCCAGAAAGGAGACCTCGGGAACATGAAATTCGCATTTCTGGGCCTTGGTGAACAGATTGTTCTGTAGCAGCCTCTGGAGAACCTGGTGGACATGGTGGCGGTGCTCCTGCATGGTCTTGGAAAAGATAAGGATGTCGTTGAGGTAGACAAAAAAGTACAGGTTAATTATGTCCCTCAAGACGTCGGTGATTAGGGCCTGAAAAACAGCTGGTGCATTGGTGAGTCCGAAGGGCATCACCTGGTATTCGTAGTGCCCAGACGGGGTGTTAAAGGCAGTCTTCCACTCGTCTCCCTGTCAGATACGGATGAGGTGGTATGCGTTCCATAGGTCCAACTTGGTGAAGACGGTGGCGCCTTGGAGAAGGTCGAAAGCTGTGGACATCAGCAGAAGGGGATATCGGTTGCGCACAGTGATCTTGTTCAGGCCCCTGTAGTCAATACATGGTCGGAGCCCCCCATCCTTCTTGCCGACAAAGAAGAAGCCGGCACCAGCAGGTGAGGTGGAGGGTCGAATGAACTCAGAGACCAGGGCGTCTTTGAGGTATTCCTCCATGGCCTTGCGTTCTGGCTGAGAGAGGGAAAACAGTCTGCCATGAGGAGGGGTAGTCCCAGGGAGCAAGTCGATGGCACAGTCATAGGCCTGGTGCGGAGGAAGAACGGCGGCCCTGCTTTTGCTGAATACCTCCTTCAAATCCCAGTACTCTGTGGGAACTTGAGATAGCTCAGTGAGATCAGGGGGCTCGGCAGGAGACACAGGAGAGCTAGAGAGCAGACAAGAAGCATGGCACGCAGGGCCCCATTCCACAACCTGGCTTGTTACCCAGTCTATGCGAGGGTTGTGGCGGGTAAGCCAAGGAAGGCCTAGAATCACTGGGAACTCTGGTGAAGGAATCAGGTGCAGGGATATTTCTTCCTTGTGACCTTGAGACTGGAGGAAGACTGGAGAAGTTACTTGGGTGACTCTTCCGTCACCTAAGGCTTGGCCATCCAGGGCAGACACAGACAGTGGGACTTCAAGAGGTGCAGTCGGGACATTGATACTTTGGGCGAAGTGAACATCCATAGTTTCCAGCCGCCCCGGAGTCTAACAAGGCTTGACAAGAGTGGACAGACTCACCCCAGGAGATGGAGACCGGGATGTAAACTCCTTGGCCAGGAAGTTCAGGAGAGAGGGTAGGCCCCGTCACAACCCTCCCTCGGCTGGACGGGGCGGTCCTTTTCCCGAGAGTTCGGGACATGATGCTCGGAAGTGACCAGGCTTGCCACAGTAGATGCAGCACTTGTCCCTCCTTCTGCACTCCCTCTCAGATGTGGAGAGGCGAGTACAACCCACTTGCATGGGTTCTGGACAGTCACTGGAGGAGGTAGACGGGCTCCAGGTAGAGGCAGGGAGGCCAGGGAGGCTCAGGACTTGGCGGTGTTCTCTCATCCTGTTGTCCAGATGAGTAGAATGTGAGATCAGTGTTTTTAGGTCACTAGGGCATCCGATAGAAGCCAGACCGTCTTTGATGGGGTCAGACAGACCATGGTGGAAGGCTGACACCAGGGCAGTCTCGTTCCATCCACTTACAGCTGCGAGCGTCCGGAATGAGATGGTGTAGTCTGCGACGCTTCCCCCTTGCCGGATGGACATGAGCTTTCTGGCTGCATCTTTACTGATGTCTGCTTGATCGAAGACACGAAGCATCTCCTCAGTAAACAGATGGAAATCAGAGCACTCGGGTCCCTGTCTCTGCCAGATAGCAGTGGCCCAGGCCCGCACCTTACCAGCTAACAAGGTTATCACAAAGGCAATCTTGCAGCGATCCGTAGTGTAGGTGGTAGGCTGAAGCTCAAAGGTGAGTTGGCACTGGGTAAGGAACTCTCGACACTCACTGTGCTTGCCGTAATACCTCAGTGGTGCAGGACGGCTGGGTTCGCGAGGTGAAAAAGGCAGCATGGCAGGAGGCACTGGAGCGGATGGTGGAGCAGGAGCAGAATCAGGCGGAGGAGATGGGGGCAGAGAAGTCAGATGTGCCAGGGTTTTCCCAATCTGCTGAAGCAGTACCTCATGGCGAGCAAGGGTCTCACGTTGGCTTGCGAGAGTCCGTCCATGAGTGTCCATGGTGGATCCGAGGCGCATTAACGCAGCCATCATTCCCTGAAGGTTGGCCGGGTAGACAGATGAAGAAGCCTCTGCTGAGTTGGTCATGACGGAGTCTTTCTGTTAGGGTTTTGCTGGGATTCGAACCTGGTTCGCTGGTGTGATAATCCAGCAAACCCCCACTAGGCCACCAGGGGGATGATTCAAGTGCAGAGGCGTGAGGCGGAAGTAGAAAAGTATCAAAAAGTTTATTTACAAAATGTACAATCCACGGCAAAAAACAAAAGTAATCCAAAAGCTCAGAAGATAAAGGGAAAATAAAAAATATCCAAAAGTTCAAAGTCCAAAAATAAGAAAAGGCAAAAATGCAAACGCTCAGAAGATCTCAAAAATGGGAAAAACAAAATTCAAAAAGTCCAAAAAGAAAGCAAAGTACAAAAACCACAAAGACACAGGCATGGAACAGAGGGAACTAGCACTAACAGGCATAGCATAGGAAAAAGACTCCGTGACAAGGGAACAAACAGAGGGGTATTTATACACACACTAATTAAGAAACAGGGCGGGGCAGGAAACAGGCAATGAAGACAAACACAAAAACACAGTGGCGGCCTCTAGAGGCCAAAACAAACATGACAAGATGGAAATAACAGCGGCCTCTAGAGGCCAAAACAGTCCCAGTCCTAACACATGGGTTAACATTCCTATCCCTAAACTTGAGCAACTTGTCTCCTCAGTCCCCAGACATTTACAGACTGTTGTAAAGAGAAAAGGGGATGTCTCACATTGGTAAACATGGCCTTGTCCCAACTTTTTTGAGATGTGTTGTTGTCATGAAATTTAAAATCACCAAATTTTTCTCTTTAAAT